>NC_085137.1:285072514-285097514 GCF_035046485.1 Aedes albopictus
GCGAAACGCGCAATATTACTATTGATAATATAGACATTTTGTCGTCATTTATTCAAGGTAAACACTGACGTATAAATTCATGAACTATTTTATACGATTTCTAATCTTTTTTCCAGAAAAAAAAAATATTTTTCTGATAGATTTCACGTACATATTAAAACATTTTATCACGGGAATAATAGCTGAAGTATTTAATCAAACAATGTTTATTTTTCAGATCATCAAACGTAGCCTGATTTTGGGTAAAATTAATCGAATGCCATTTTCATTTCTCAAAAAACGACGCGTTTAGCGCGATTCTTCGGCTGCCTTACATCCGATTGAGCTCATTTTTTTGTGTGTAGTTGCGGGATACCATAAGCTAATTACCGTCCAAAAAAATGAACTGAATTGGTTGAAAGACAACAGAGAAATTGCGGTGGGCGTTAAGTGAGAGGCATTATGTATGTATAACGTATCCTGACTGTATTTTCTAGAATAATTGCATACTATCAGGCATTTTTTGGTGTTTAACCTACTTTAAACTTAAATAATTGTCTGCTGCTGTGTTACGACTGCAGGTATTACAAACGTCAAAAGTGAATATTTTCGGCCTTGATTGTATTTAAACGGCAGCAAAAAAAAACTAGTCAATTGAAATGAATCAAATTTATCACGTTTGCAGTAACCTTAATTGACTTCTTTAGCGGTGTTGATATAATCCCATATTCTGAATTTGCAAGACCAAACTGACCCGGAATCCAAATTTCCATGAATTTTGGTGCCCGCCCAAGTAACAATTTCAATTCCTTTTAGATTTGATTATTTTTATGGAAGCTTTATCACAGCATGACCAATTCATGGAACATTTGTAGTTGTTTTTATCAAGAGAAAACAATCTTCGTTCGTTTGCGGTTTTTAAGTTGTCCTCAAGTTAATTTTGAAATTCGCGCATAAAACAACTGAATTTACAAGAGCATTAAATCTTATAAAAAGTTTTAAGGCGTATTTGAAGTTATTTTCAACACATTACATTAACATATTTTATTAAAAGTTTATGCTTCGTTTATTCAAGTGCATTTCATCTGACTAATCCTTCTTTAAAAACTTCTTGAAGCCTTCTATTCTTGAGCTAGAGCCATTACTCTGTAACAAGAACTATGCGAAATAATAATAAGACAACGAACTATTTTTCAATCCAAATAATGAATGTAACAAATTGGTTGAAAAACCGCGTTCTCATGCAAATTTTATCACATAAACATGTTTGCTCACTGATAATTTAGCCATTCTTGTGCTGAAAAGTAATCATGTCAACGAAAGAATGATTTTACGGCCAATCAAAAATGCGAGTAGCTGGCTGCTGTCGTCCTGCCTTCAACCAGTTCCTCACACAGGCCACAGCTTTGCAAATCGAAAATGAAATGGGTACTTACTGTGACTCTGCTCAAGCTCATGCCAAATAGTGTAATTTTAGTAAGTTTCACTTTATTATTAATTGGCTTCTTTAGCGGTGTTGAGATAATTCAATATTCCGAATCTGCATGCAAAACTGAGCCGAAATCCAAATTTTCATGAATTTTGATGCCCGGGAACCTATTTAAAAATCAATTTGAAGTTTGTATAGGAGCGATTTGTTGAATCACCCCTCGTCGCATTTTGTACTGGGTGGAACTGTCAAACAGTTACCCAGCTGTCAAAAGGTGATTTCAAAAAATATCTTTGAAATTGATTTAAGGTACCAAAACAAAGGTCTAAAAATCTGAAAAAAACCCTAGTGGCTCAGAAAAAGGTGCTCTTTCGAATAAAATCAAAAAATCGATACATTTTTCTTAATTAAAAAACTCAATTGCAAAAATACTGGGAAACAAAATATAATTGGCAAATCTTGACGCGAAACACCGGGAAATGTACAGAGAAAACTTTCTAGCATCGAAAACGTAAACAAACAATTGTCAAAGGCTGTTACTCTTGAATAAAACGAATAAGTTTCATTTAAGACGAACAAATCTGCCTCAAGATCATAACTAGTAAAAACGATCTTCAACAAAGGCTATAGCTTTCATGCAAGGTGACTTGGTTTCATCATTGTTTTGAGGGGGTTTGGATTAAAGGTAATAACAATTGATGGCGGCTGCATGAGTTTTGTTCGCTTGGAACGGCACCCATGTTTAGATAGAATTGAAAAAGTGGCGTAGCCTTTTGTTTTTATAGGAAATTTATGTCTTCGTATTTCAATGATTGATATTATTTTTGAAGCGCTTTGTTATTTTCGTATGTTTTGGGCGGCATATCAACGAAGAAGTGGGTATGGCACGGAAAATTTTAATTCCCTGTCATCAATGATCTGTCAGACAATTTTAATGCTTTAGCCATTTCAATTTGATGAAAATTAATTTGCAGTTCAATTAACATTTCATCCATGAAACAAAACGTTTTGCATCTGCATAATGCTTAGGTAAAAGATTTCATTTATTATGCACTGTTGACACTTTTGAGAAAGACAACTAAAAGATCAACATGCCTCAAGCTATTCTTGTTAAAGTTTCATGAAGTTCTTATAATAAATCATCAGTGCAAGTACATAAATACAACTAGTTTCAAAGCAGTCTTCAAAAGCAGCTTTGAAGATCTCCTGAAGAGTGGGCCAGATTAGTCTTATGGATGATTTATGCCTATTTTATCTCAGATTTGCAGAAAAAAGAGCTTTATTGCTAAGTTTTATTATTCTATCTTAGAAATTACTTCAGGATTGCCACAAAAGTATAATTGTTACTTGGGCGGGAAGCTATTTAAAAATCAATTTGAAGTTTGTATGGAAGCGATTCGTCGAATCACCCCTCGTCGCATTTTGTACAGGGCGGACCTGTCAAGCAGTTGCCCAGCTGTCAAAAGGTGATTTAAAAAAATCTTTTTGAAATTGATTTTAGGTACTAAGATAAAGTTTTAAAAATCTGAAAAAAATCATAATGGCTCAGATAAAGGTGCTCTTTCGTATAAAAACATAAAATCGATACATTTTTCAAAATTTAAAAACCCAATTATGACTTAGATCCATTATTTATCAACTGTACAGAAAATGTTGATGTAGGCAAAGCCCTGTGTTTTTTTTATCTGTATTAAAGAGATTTCTAGCCCTAGGCTAGTGCATCTCGAGATCCACGCTTTACTTCCCTTCCGAAGGAAGTACTCACATTTTGTGAGTATGTCGGGAGTAGGATTCGATCCCAGGTCCTCAGCGTGATAGCCACGGGCTTTAACCGTCACACCAGATAAGCTCCCCATAAAGCCTGTATCCCTAATGAAAAAATAAAAAAAAACATCATATTACCACAGAATATTCATTATTGATCAATCCTGACACCAAGAGACCAAATGACTGCAGATTCGAATTTGATTTCGATTTAAGAAATTGTAATTCCAACAGCATTCAAAACAATTTCAATGTAACGGATTTGCTAACTTTTTGCCTTTCTCGTACACTAAGTGTACTGGAAAGGCTATATGTTCACTCCAAAAATGACTTTTTGATAGGAGGCCCGGAGATTCGAGTCACATATACCAATCAACTTAGCTCGACGAATTGAGGTGATGTCTGTGTGTGTGTATGTGTGTGTGTATGTGTACAAACGAACTCACGTCACTTTTCGGCAGTAAATCTCAACCGATTTTAATGACCGACGGTTCATTCGACGCGGAATCTGGTCCCATTGTTTGCTATTGAAAATGGTTCGGATCGGTCCAGCCGTTCCGGAATTATGGCCATTTAGGCGTTCCGGATCGGTACCCCAGGAAGGGGCTAGATATGAAAATGTAACAAACCCACGCATGCGACACATCAAACCACGACATTTTCGATAATATGATGAACGGTAAGCAAGAAAATAGTCTCAGACCATATCTGAACCGGTAATGTTCCGGAACCGGTTCCGAAGGTCCCACCAGAAGTGGCCAAATTTAAAAGTGAACCAAACCCATACATGCGACTCATCAAATCGCAGCTTTTTCAATAACCGGTTAACAGGAAAATAGTCTCAGATCATATCTGAACCGGTAGTGTTCCTGAACCGGTTCCGGGCGTCCCGCCGGAAGTGGACAAATATAAAAATGAAACAAACCCATGCAAGCGACACGTCAAATCGCGCCCTTTGCGATAACCTGATGAACGGTTAGCAAAAAAATGGTCTCAGATCACATAAGAAACTATCAGTGTTCCAAAACCGGTTCCGGAGGTCCCGCCGGAAGTGGCCAAATATAACAGTGAAGCAAACCCAGGCATGCGACACATCAAGTCACGGCTTTTTCAATAACTTGATGAATGATAAGCAAGAAAATAGTCTCAGACAACCTAAGATTCTAGCGGTAGTGTTCCGGAACCGGTTCCGTATGTCCCGCCAGATGTGGCCAAATATAAAAATGAACCGAACCCATGCATGCGACACTTCAAATCGCAGCTCCTTAGGCGACCTGATGAATGGTTAGTAAAAAATAGTTTTAGACCATATTTGAGACAACCGGTGGTGTTCCGGAACCGGTTCCGGGTTCCCTCCGGAAGTGGCCAAATATTTTTTTTTTGTCTTTATTAACGAATTTTTTAACTCGAAGCTAGTTCATCTCGGGACCCTTCCCTTCCCTTCCCTTAGCAAGAAAATGGTCTCAGATCACATAAGAAACTATCAGTGTTCCAAAACCGGTTCCGGAGGTCCCGCCGGAAGTGGCCAAATATAACAGTGAAGCAAACCCAGGCATGCGACACATCAAGTCACGGCTTTTTCAATAACTTGATGAATGATAAGCAAGAAAATAGTCTCAGACAACCTAAGATTCTAGCGGTAGTGTTCCGGAACCGGTTCCGTATGTCCCGCCAGATGTGGCCAAATATAAAAATGAACCGAACCCATGCATGCGACACTTCAAATCGCAGCTCCTTAGGCGACCTGATGAATGGTTAGTAAAAAATAGTTTTAGACCATATTTGAGACAACCGGTGGTGTTCCGGAACCGGTTCCGGGTTCCCTCCGGAAGTGGCCAAATACTTTTTTTTTTGTCTTTATTAACGAGATTTTTAACTCGAAGCTAGTTCATCTCGGGACCCTTCCCTTCCCTTCCGAAGGAAGAACCTACGTTTTGTGAATATGTCGGGAGTGGGATTCGATCCCAGACCCTTGGCATGATAGTCTTGTGTTCTAACCATCAAACCAGGCCCGCTCCACCGCCAAATATTTAAGTAAACCAAACACATGCATGCGACACATCAAATCGCGGCTCCTTAGGTAACCTGATGAACGGTTAGCAAGAAAACAGTTTCAGACCATATATTTGGGACAACCGATGGTGTTCCGAAACCGGTTCCGAGTGTTCCGCTGGAAGTGGCCAAATATAAAAGCGAACCAAACCCATGTATGCGAAATGTCAAATCGCGGATTTTCCGATAACCTGATGAACGGTAAGCAAGAAAATAGTCTCAGACCACATAAGAAACTATCGGTAGTATTCCAAAACTAGCGTCGGAATTCAAAAGTGAGAAAAATTAAAGCAAGCGATAGATATCTTGACAAAACTAAGACGATCTCATCCAATCACACCATTTTAGATTCCTGAGGTGTAATAATGCAGAAGGATGGGTCAACGTTGTATGGGAAAATTAAAATTTAATCGTAATAACTCCGAACAAACTTTTTCAATTCTCTTTCGCGTCTAAAATGACTGCGTAAAATTTTTGTGCGACTGGTTGCTCCCTCACGCACTGTAATGTGGTTGAAAGTTGAATGGGATTCAATATGAAAAATTTCAGTTACTTGCATGTTTTTATCAAATTTTACATGCATCTTGTAGCCAATGATAATAAAATATAGCGTGTGTAGAAGTGTGCAGAAAATACTTTGTCGAAAATCGTTAAGGTATCTGTGTTTGTGAAAAAGTTGTATCGTCTTGGTGTTGATCGGCCTCCTGTGATAGTGAAGGAGGTCAAGCTGTCAACTGAGAGGTCTGATATTTTTCAGCTCTGCCTATACGTTGAACATAACGTCGGAATATGTGCCATCAATAAGTTTAAAGTCAATTCAATGATGGCTCTGATAAAATTCTATGTAAAGTATTTTCATGATTCAGGAACATTTCAGCTCACGTCAACGGAAACGTCATGAGTACATATTCGACGGGAAAGGCACTATCACCACTAGGTGGATCAATCCGGGTTTTTTTTAATAAAGTTGACAATTTAAATATGAACTGCAGTGTGAAAACATGAGTATCATAAATGGAGAAAAAAATTGTTCTACGCATGTGTTTTCATGTTTTTGACTATGTTTGTCTTGAACTAGCTATAACTTGAAAATAGTCAAACTTATCGCAGTTAGCCTTGAGATACGCCGTACAAATTTTGACACAATGGTTTTTAGCTTGAACGATCATTTTGCATTGTAGAACTTTAAACATTTCCAATTTTTGCAAAATACGGGACAGCTCAACGCCTGAATGTTACTTTCACGTATCATGCCGTTTTTTTTTTTTTTTTTAAATTTTTAAAATTTAATAATTTATGCAAAAAACAAGAAGATTTTGGAATACTTCACAACAAATTGGAAAATCATCAAGAATTTCCAAAAGTAGGGTGGTCTGGGACCATTTGAGCAGCAGCACCTATTTTGGAAACTTGCTGCTACAACTCAGTCAATTTTGAACCGATTGAATTGATTTTTGAGACACGATCAGATAGGCACAGTATCTAGCCATGTTCAAACATTAAAGTCAATCGGGTTGAAATTGACTGTGTTATAGCAGCAAGTGCCCAAAATAGGTGCTCCTGCACAAATGGTTCCAGACCCAAGTAAAACAGGTTTGAGAAGAAACTTTAAAAAATTGCTGAAAAGGTTCACTAGGAATTTCTAGGGAATTTTACGGAAAATAATTCACATTTTCCAAGAAGTTTTTTTTTTCGAAATACGGATAAGAAACTTCAAATAATAGATAAGAAACTTTTGCTACAGTTTTCATACGACATGATCCTGCGCAGCAATAACATTTTGAACGGGTTGAAGTCAGATACATGTCAAGTTTAGCTGCTTGAAGGTGCGCATCTTGAAAAGTTAACAGATCTGAAAACCATCCATCAAATGTCAACTGCGTTCTAGACTGTCGAATAGAGCTCCTCATAACAACCCTTCCCTACTAACACAAGTTCCCTGGGTGCCCTGTATCTTCTCAAGTGAACGTTAAACTAATATTCCTACCTTTTCCTAGCGATTGTAAGGACGTGGCTAGACATACAATGTGATGCTTGTTTCGACCAACTCAAACGTTATTTTAGCGGCACTACTTGTTAGATTTTTCAAAACACGTGAAGCTGAGAATTGTATACACACTTATTTCTGAATTGCCTGTTCGGTACTTTTTTGACGAGATTATAACAGCAGTACGATCTCGGTAGTTTCAGTAATCGGTTTTACTGAGGTTCAGTAAAACAACTGTCAAAATCGTATGGAAAAGGTAAACAATGCATTTTTGCTGAACGAGTTCGGTGCTCAGCCGTTTTAATCTCATCAAAAAATTACCGAACTCGGTAATCGAAATTAAGTGTGTAGCCATCCACGATGTGTACAATCGCCTATGCTATGCTATGTTAAGTCAGAAATATACCAAGCAGTTTTTCGAAAGACACTGAAACTCTTAAATATGGCAAACTTTTCGGCCTCCAATCCAAGATGGCGAACCACAACTAAAAAAAGACGGCTATTTCAAGGAGTTTAAGGCTCTAAAACCATGCAATATGGGTATATTTGGAATGGGTAAGATCTATGGAGTCCAAAAATGGGAATTAGAATACTCAAGATGGCGGCTTAAAATTCTATTGGAGGTTGTTTCATGGATTTTTAGGCTCTTGAGCCATGGAATATGGGTATATTAGGTATGGAGAACGACCAGGATATGCAAAATGGCGGCCCAAAATCCAAGATGGCAGCGTTTTAAGGAGTTTTAGGTTATAAAAGGCTACCTAAAATTCAAGATGGCGGTTGTTTTAAGGAGTATTATAAGAGCCTTGCCATATGAGTATATTTGGTATGATAGTCTATAAATGGTGACCAGCATATTCTAGATGGCGATTCAAAAACAAAGATGGCAGCTTACAATTCAAGATGGCAGCTATTTTATGGAGTTGTAAGCTCAAAAACCATGCAATGTGGGTATGTTTGGTAGGGAGAAAATGTGCAGAGTCCAAACATGGCAACCAAAATATCAAAAAATGGCGGCTCAAGATGGTGGATGTAGTAAAAAGTTTCAGCCTCTCAAACCATGCATTTGTGTATATTTGGTATGGAGAAAATGTCCGGAGTCGAAAAATGGCGACAAGAACATCCAAGATGACGACCCAAAATCCAAGATGGCGGCTCAAATTTCAAGATAGTGGTTGTAATAAAGAGTTTTAACCTCTTAAACCATGAAATTTGGGTATATTTGGTAAGAGGTAGATGTCCAAAGTTCAAAGACGGTACACAGAATGGCGGCTCAAAACACAAGATGGCGGCCAACATTTCGAGATGGAAGCTGATTTAAGGAATTTTATGTTGTTCGTTGTATTAGGCATGGGAATCAAAATATACAAGAAAGCGGCCCAAAATACAATATGAATACAGTTTCAAGGAGTTTTGGGCTTTGAAACAATGCAATATTTAACTATTTTTTATTTATTTATTTATTTCTTTGACCTTCATCGGGCATAGAGCCTTAATGAAGCCTGGCTGGGAAAAGCCTTTTTGAGTTGCCCACATCATACGGCTCACTCAAATAGGCATAAAAACCCTGCATCTTTTGAATACATATACACATTAAAACAAAGGCAAAAAAAATAATAATAATACAAAAATGCCTTAAAAACTAAATTGTTACAAATAATAAAGTCATTCTATAAAAGCATTACACACGACACAAAGAAAATATATATATATAAAATAAAAACACATAGTTTCTTCCACAGAGTATGTTCAGCTTCTGAGCTATCGATGGCTATCCTGAAGCCTTCGTTTGAACGACTCGGCGGAAGTGTTGAAGTCGAACAGGTAGTGTACACTGTTGAAAATGTCAGACATGAACCGGATTGGTTCATGCATTCCATAGCCTGAATTTCTCGATTCAAGCATTAAAAATCCACGTTGGCGAAGTACTCGCATTGGAGCATAAATGTTGATTCGGCTAAGGATCTCAGGAGAATCCAATTCTCCCAGCAGAATTTTGGCCACGAAAACAGCTTGAGCGTCCTTCCTTCTCTGTTCAAGAGTTTCGATGCCGAGCAATCTACAACGGTTCTCATACCTTGGAAGATTGATAGGATCCTGCCATGGTAGATTACGGAGAGCGTATCTCACGAACTTTCGTTGTATCGCTTCAATCCTAGCGATCCAGCTTGACTGATAGGGACACCACACTACCACATTCGATTCAAGAATAGATCGGACCAAAGCGCAGTATAACGATCGTAAACATAGAGGATCGCGGAATTCGTCAGCTATTTTAAACATGAATCCAAGTTGTCTGTTTGCTCTGGAAATTATGTCATTGTAGTGTACTCGGAAGGTGATCGCAGTATCCAGAATTACGCCCAAATCACGCACCTCAGTTACACGTGCCAGTGGTTGACCGCCGATGACATAAGCATAAGTAATTGGTGTTCGTTTTCGATGGAAGGATATGACGTGGCACTTATGTAGACTCACCGTCAGCAAGTTGGTAGTACACCACTCGACGAAGGACTGAATAGACAGCTGTAGTTGTACACAATCCTGGAGGCAGCGAATCAGCACGTATAACTTTGCGTCGTCTGCGTAAAACAGACGGATTCCTGGTGGAAGCACGCTGGACAGATCATTGAGGAATATGGAAAACAGTAATGGCCCCAAGTTGCTGCCTTGTGGAACTCTAGACAAGTTCGAAAAAGGCTCCGATGTTTCCGATCCGATTTTGACGACGAGCCTTCGATCCGTTAGGTATGATTTTAACCAGCGAATGAGATCGTCAGAAACACCCAGTTTTCCCAGCCGCGCGAGCAGTATCCCGTGGTCCACGCGATCGAAGGCAGATTTCAAGTCTGTATATACAGTATCGACCTGCATTCCGGAATCCAGATGACGCAGGCAGAATGAGACGAACTGAACGAGATTTGTAGAGGTTGACCTCCTGGGATAAAAGCCATGTTGGTCCTCGGAGATGTAGTTTTTGCAAGAATTGAAAGCACACTATTCATCACGATTTCAAATATCTTTGAGCATGCACACAATGATGTTATTCCACGGTAATTCTCGATATTCTGCTTGTCGTTCTTTTTGTACACAGGAAACATTATGGAAGACTTCCAGCTGGTAGGAAACTTACTCTGTCGAATTGAAGCGTTAAAAATCGACACCAATGGACGAATCAAGATTTCGCCGCACCTCTTGAAAATGCAAGATGGAATTCCGTCAGGGCTGGTATAAGAAGACTTCAGTTTCAAAATAGCATTCTTAACTTGCTCGGGCGTGATTTGCAACTGACTCAACGAATAAACATTGTCCGGCGTGCTTCTACACGCACGTTCGATTTGGGCAGGAGTAGAGGTAGAGGTATTGAAGGCGCTTTTGAAATGGTTTGCAAAAAGATTACACTTTTCTCTCGCCGAGTTGCCAACGTCATTTCTTAAAAACATCTCTACAGGTAAACCTTCTTCTTTCCGTTTCGAGTTGACGAATTTCCAGAACTGCTTGGGATTTCTGCGCAAATTTCTCTGTGTCCGTAGGGTGTATCGTTTGTACAGAAAACGACTATAAAGTCGGTAATTGTTACTTGCTCGGTTAAATAGATGCTTGTTGACAGAGCACCGATGTCTACAGTATCGACGAAGCATTTTAGATCTAATCTGCTTCAATCGTCGCAAATGCGCGTTTCCCCACGGAGGTTTAGGAGATGGTCTGCGCAACGGAATGTGTTCTTCCATGACGCTGTGCAGCTCGCGGTAAAAGAACTCAACAGCTTCATCGACGTCGGTAGCGGAATATAGGGATAATTTGGTTTGATTTGTTATAAAAAAAAATAAGAATCATAATATTCAAGATTGCAGCCCAAAATTCAAAAAGGTGACTGTTTCAAGGAGTTTTAGGCTCTAAAATCATGCAGTAGAAAGTTAATTTGGGCAGCCTATTTATTGAACCCATAAGCAACTGTAAACGCTCCATAAAAAATCAAAAAGCGCTCAATAAAGAATTAACATATTTTCCATGAAAGTGTGCAATGTTACCCATAAATATTTGAAAACGTTCCATGCTTTGTAGAAAATGTACCGGTATATCATAAAACTTTCTCATTAAAATTGCAGTTTTGTACCAATAAATAGTACTTAAATGCATCATAATAAAATATAAATGCTCTATAATAAAATACAAATGCTTCATAATAACATGCAAATGCTCCATAAAAAAATAAATTGAACCCATAGTTAATTGAATATTGCCCCATAGCCCCATAGAAAATTAAATTGCACCATAAAAAAATGTAAATTGCACCATAGAAAATAGATGAATGCTACATAAGTATGATGAAACTGCACCATATAAAATATGAATTGTTCCATGAAAAATTGAAAATTCTCCATAGATAGCATATTGTCATAATTTAAATTCGGCAGTGCTGAATTGCTTTACGTTAGACTACTTTAGAGGTGCAGATGTTTAAAGTTATGGAGATTTTTAATTTTTTTATGGAGCAAATTATATTTATATGGTGCAGCTTGACAATACTTATGGAGCATTTATCAATTTTCTATGGAGCAATTTCAATTTTTTATGGTTCAATTTAATTTTTCTATGGAGCAATATTCAATTTACTATGGGTACAATTTCATTTTTTTTATGGAGCATTTGCATTTCATTATGGAGCATTTTAGTATTATTTATTGGTACAATATCGTATCGTATCATCGATCAGTGCGGTCGCGTTTTCAATTCGGTCCGAGTCGCGCGTATTTTATTTTATTTATTTTTGCCTTGTCTGCACAGCATATAGTTGTTTCAAAATGAGCTGCAGAATTTGTAAAAACGGAGTGAGCGACAACCGATTTTTGTGGAAATGTGACAGCTGTTCAAAGCGGTTTCATGCTGCTTGTATCGGAGTCAAGCGAGAGCATGAAGACTTGGTGCGTGAATATATGATTCCAGCATGTAGTGAGTGCCAATCTCGCGTTAGTGTGGATCTTAATATGAAAGAGTTGATATGCCAACAGTCACTTCTTTCTGACCAAATTAAACTTCAAACTGAAGTGAATCATCGGTCTACGCAAAAACTGCTGCACGATAGCGTTTTACATGGGGCGCTTGACCACATTGAGGCCCAGCTCGACTGCATAAAAAGCGAGTTAAAAAATGTAAACAAAGCTAGCTCCTCCACTGCTGCTATTTGCACCATCAAAAACCAAGTGTCATCGTTTTTCAACGACATGCTAGAAACCGTTAGCACTAAAGTAATTGAATCGCTCAAGTCATCGATGGTTTCGGTGCAAACTGGAATTGACGGCATCGGAATTATGACTAATGAAATTTCTGATAAGCTTCTTCATCACTGTAAGGAGGATTATCATACAAATCCTGTCAATATGGATATGTTAGATGAATTAAAAGCCCTGTCTGCCGCTTTCACCAGTTTCGAGTCAAAGCTACAAGCTCCTTTGATATGCCCTACCCCAACAATTGCTGACGAATTGGAAGAAATCGATTTGAATTTGTTCGCTCCATCTGCAAACGATAATTCTGATGATGGTTGGAAGTGGTTCAAGGGACGACGAACGATTTGGAAGAAGTGGAAAGCTGACTGGAATGATGACTCACAGCATAAAACAGTCAAACATCGTTCGAACCGTAATAGGAGAAGGCCATTCGAGAAAGTCAACCAGGATTTCGACAATAACTATAATAATGTATATTTCAACTATAACAAAAACGTGGACAACAACATCAATAATAAGCGCAGTACCATTTGGACGAGAGGCGGTAGTACACCACCTGACAAAGCACTTTTGGAAGCAGCTAAGCGTCAATTCGCTGGACCTCCTGCAGTTTTAACCAACAGCCAGTTTATACGATTCAGACAGGGTGAGACTCTCAACCCTTCAATTCAGACGAGTGGCTCCCGACATACAGCAGATGAGTCTTGGAGCATGATGCAACCGTTATCATCCAGGACATCACAGAGGGACCCGATTTTTCTATACTAAGGACGCAATACTCGCAAGAGGATAATAGTAAGTCAGAAATATGTTTTTCTAGTAAAGAGGTTATCGTTTATTGCCAAAATTTTAACCGAATGAAAGGCGCCAAAAAAGTTAATGAAATATATAGGCAGGTTGCCGCTAGTAATTTCTCTGTCATATTAGGTACAGAAACGAGCTGGGACGAAAGCATAAGTAGCGAGGAAGTTTTTGGAAGTCGATTTAACGTTTTTAGAGATGATCGTGACAAAGCAGTAACTAATAAGAAATCTGGCGGAGGAGTATTAATCGCAATTAGTGCCAATTACGAGTCGGAGCAAATTTCAACCAGCAAGTGTAAAGAATTTGATCATGTTTGGGTCAAATCATCAATAGGGAATCAGGTTCATATATTTGCAACGGTATATTTTCCACCTGAAAATGCTAAAAAAGAGTCATACTTAAAATTTTTCACTATTGCTGAGCAAATTATTTCAAAGTTCAGTCCAGAGACAAATATTCACGTATATGGCGATTTCAATCAACGCTCTGTAAATTTTGTTATTGATGACGAAAATGACTCTCTATTGATACCAATTGTGGGAGACAATGAAACACTCCAATGCCTTTTCGAAAACAGTTCTGAAATTGGTCTCAATCAAGTCAATCATATTAGAAATGAGAATAATTCCTATTTAGATTTACTTTTTACTAATATGACTGATGATTTTTGTGTGACAGAATCACTAAGCCCGTTATGGAAAAATGAAAAATTTCATACCGCAATTGAATTTTCCATTTTCGTACATAATACCTCGGTGAGGCCTGATGACAATTTTTTCGAACCAAGCTTCGATTACAAGAATGCTAACTTTGAACTCATTAAAAGAAAACTGAACTGTATAGATTGGCAGACTCTTATTCGTGACTCAAACATTGATCAGGGTGTCGATATATTCTATCGTACTATCTTTGATATAATTGAACAGACTGTTCCTAAAAAGCGGAAGAAAGTGAACATACATAGAGTACCTGTATGGTACAATCATGACATAGTAAATCTTAAGAATAGAAAACAAAAGGCTCATAAAGCCTACAAACGCAATAGGAACGATTCAAACCTTGCGTTCTACTTGTCTTTATGCGATCAGTTAAACTTAGAGATTAAAAGAGCACATGAAAGCCATATCAACAAAATTTAAAGCAATATCAAGTCAGACCCTAAATCGTTTTATGAATACGTAAAAGACAAACAAAAATCCAGCAACTTTCCATCAAATATGCAATTAAATGAAAAGGTAGGAAATAATTCAGATGATATAAGTAATTTGTTTGCCGATTTCTTCCAGAACATTTATACAACTCATGAAAATAATATAAGAGATTACGATTATTTCTCTTTCCTTCCAGAACCGACCAAAGACATTGCAGTAGATAATATATCTCCTATTGAGATTTTACAGCGCCTTGAAACCTTAGATCCCTCTAAGAGTGCTGGACCAGATGGTCTACCACCAGTCCTTCTGAAGTCACTTTCAAAAGAGCTAGTTAAACCACTTTTCTGGCTATTTAACTCATCTCTTAAGTCCAACTATCTTCCGCATATTTGGAAAGAATCTTTTTTAGTCCCAATTTTTAAATCAGGTAAAAAATCTGATATTAAAAACTATCGCGGAATAGCCATTTTATCCTGTATCCCTAAATTATTTGAATCAATAATCAATGACAAGATATTCTCTCAAGTCAAGTGTCTAATAACTTGTAATCAACATGGTTTTTTCAAAGGACGATCAACGACCACTAATCTATTGCAATTTGTAACATTTTCAATTAACGCCATTGATAGAGAGCATTATGTTGAAACACTGTACACTGATTTCAGTAAGGCATTCGATAGAGTTGATATTGCTTTATTACTATTTAAATTAGGTAGGCTTGGTTTCAATCCTGGATTGTTAAAGTGGATACAATCGTACCTATCCGATAGAACCCAAAGAGTGAAATTTGAACATAGTATATCCACAAAAAAAAATTGAGGTTACATCCGGGGTACCACAAGGATCTCATCTTGGTCCTCTATTGTTCATTTTGTTTGTCAATGATGTAGAACGTGTCTTGAATCGCCTCAATGTTCTAATATATGCTGATGATATGAAACTGTTTCTTGAGATATGTAATTCAGCAGATCTTGATGTATTTCAAAATGAAATAGATGTTTTCCATAACTGGTGTCAGAAAAACTTGCTTGAAATCAATGTTAAAAAATGCGTTTCTATTTCATTTACAAGAAAATATACGGTTGAGCCAACAGCTATTTACCTTAATAAAATACCAGTTGAACGATGTAAGCAGGTTAGAGATTTAGGTATAATTCTTGACTCTAAATTGTGTTTTAATGATCACTACAACAACATCATATACAAAGCAAGTAACAAGCTAGGATTCATAAAGAGTTTCAGTTACCATTTTAATGACCCTTACACAATCAAGGCATTGTATGTTACATATGTTAGACCACTTCTTGAATATTGTAGTATTGTTTGGGCTCCATATCATGAAACGCATATAAATCGTATAGAGTCTGTTCAAAAACAGTTTTTGCTTTTTGCGCTTCGTAAGCTTGGCTGGACGACACTACCTTTGCCCTCTTATGAATCGCGATGTTTGCTAATAAATTTGGTTGGTCTCAAAAAAAGAAGAGAATTTGCCATGATAGCCTTCATCAACGATGTTATATCACAGAAAGTCGACAGCGCAGTTATGCTAGAAAATCTAAATTTTTATGCTCCCACTCGTCAACTAAGAAATAGGAATCTATTTTATATTAAATACCAAAGAACTGATTATGGCATTAATGGGCCTATTAATAGAATGATGTCGTGCTATAATAGTTATTGTGAAGCATTTGATATAACAATGAATAGATCGAAACTTAAACATGTTTTCTTTTCAAGATACACAAGGCAATAAGACAGGTGAAAATAGAAATTAAGAATTTCATTGTTACAGACGTTATTTATTATAAATTTTACTGTAAAATTTGGTCTACGTATTGATTGACGACAAATAAATAAATAAATAAAATTGTACTTTTAGTGAGAAAATTTTATGTTTTACCGGTACATTTTCTATAAAGTATGTAACGTTTTCAATTGCTTATGGGTAACATTGCACATTTTCATGAAACATTTGTTAATTCTTAATGGAACGCTTTTTAATTTTCTATGAAGCATTTGCAATTTGTTATGGTTGCAATAACCTTTTGCCGTTGATTTGATATGGGTCCAAAAATGGGGACCAGTGTAGCCATGGTAGAGGCCAACATATACAAAATGGTTGCTGTTTTGAGGAATTGTAGGCTGTGGAGCGGATCTGGTGTGATGGTTAGAACACTTGACTACCACGCCGAGGACCTGGGATCGAATCCTACTCCCGACAAACTCGCAAAATGTGAGTTCTTCCTTCGGAAGGAAAGTAAAGCATGGGTCCCGAGATGAACTAGCCTAGGGCTAAAAATCTCGTTAATACAGATAAAAAAAACTGTAGGCTCCGATACCATGTAATATGGGTACACAGTAATGTTCTAATTTTATCATTGGCTTTGCGCAACAGACCTGATTTTTTAAATGGTTTTCTTACAATTAAAGGTAACTCTAACTACTATTCTTCAAGATGAATATTCAAAGCACGATTTGCAGCCCTAAAAGTATTGAATACGGGCGAAGATGTTGTACACCTCGTCCTTTTTTAACGTCCATGCTTGGCTAAGCGACAAAAAATTCTACCGCTAAGACAATGACCAAACTCAACAGTTTTATATTTTTTTAAACATTTTCGTGATTAGGAGAAGTGAACAAAAATATAAAAATGTGTATTTTGATCATTATTTTGGCAATAGAATTTTTTTTCGCTAAGCCAATAGTGGACGTAAAATAAGGTTTGGGTGTACCATGTTTAAAAACATTTTTGAAAAGTTCAAAAGTTATGATAAGAAAATCCAAGATGTTAGCTCAAAATTTAAGATAGCGATGCACAATAATATTTCGAATCAAATGTACCCATATGAGCATGAGCATGAGCATAGATGACCGCACAATTCGTAGTTGCTACTCCGTGATTGACCAGAGCAATCGAAATTGCACAAGGAACCAATGAATAGGGCTTGGGACTAGCTTACTATTCTCAATGTACACAGGTCGAGAGCTCTCAACTTTAATAAGGGCAATAACGGCGCCGGCCACGTCCTTACGGTCATCGAGGATGGAAGGGAATGTTAGTAAGACAAACGTTGTTATAAAGACCGCGAATCGCTGCATCTCCACGTTTGTCTCAGGAAGGAATTTTTTGTTAGTAGGGTAAGGTACATTGTCAGTCCGGGAGTCACCTATGGTTGGTGATATGATTTGACAATGGATCAATATACACAAACCGCCGTTAACAACCGACCACTTTTCGACGCAAGAACTAGCCAAAAAGAAAATTCTATCGCGCGTCTCCACTCCACTAGGGAGCAGAAACCTTTAGTCTATTCCACACAGAAATACACTGAACGCGAATCACTTGTCGGCGCCCGGATTTTTTCTCGACCGGCGAACCCGAAGTAACATTTTTCACTCTTCTGTGTAAATGCAAAAAATGAAAGAAAATATTTATTATCAACTAAAAGTGTATTCGAAACTAGCGCCGAAGGGAAGCGAAAAATTCGGAACCGACTCGAACCACGGCGCGCGCACACTCGTCCCGTCGTCGGAGCCCCGCAGAGAGAAGAGGAAAAAAAAAATCGCAAAAATCTAGCAAAGCGAGCGCGCGAAACTTTGCTGCTGCCGAACTACCGCACACTACTGACTGCTTGGCGTCCCGTCGTCGGAGCCCCGCAGAGAGAAGAGGAAAAAAAAATCGCAAAAATCTAGCAAAGCGAGCGCGCGAAACTTTGCTGCTGCCGAACTACCCAAATGTACCCATATTACGTGGATTTGAAAAAAACAGCTGCCTTTTTGTATTTTTATGTGTTAAAGTCTAGTAGACAAAGGTGGATTGTATCGAAGACTTCTTTATTAAGCTCTGCTATTTTCCCATACTAACGACAAGCGGCACTGAGTGCACCGCCGTCTGATGAGCTAAGGTGGCACTTTTGTATAAAAGTGTAAGAGTGTATTGGTGCGGGTATGAAGATTTACTAACATTATCATGGATAGTTCCATCTTAATCCATGGTGGCGCTGCTATCAGAGACTCCCGATTTTCAGCAGTGCTGCTAGTCTTCATGATAAGGAGGTCTTCGATTACATACAACACCTAAATGGCTGCAGATCGAATAGAAAGAAAAACACATACGATTTAATAACTGACCAAAGCAATCACAAGGGGAATCTAAACAAGCAATGTCCAATGCTTCGTTCAGCTTACAGGACGTAACTCACTCTGGTTAGTTCACTGGGAAAGAATTTGAATTGTATCATGCAAATACACAGAAGAAGCATTAGCTTAATATTTAACTGAACCAATCGATAAAATCGAAGAAAATTTTATCATTCCGCGCATCGTTTCATATGAACAAATTTAAGGTGCCTGTGATAATGTTGAAGATTATCAAGGAAAACAGAAACCAGTTATTCGACACGATTGCTTGTACCATAATAATGATTTTTGTCACATGGTTAACAGGGCGATATGCATTAACATGTCACTTGAGTTTGGTTGCGATGGTTTCTCGAAGGCACGAGAAAGGTACAATCACCGCTAGGTGGATTTATTAGGCTTTTTATTTAACCGTAGCATTAACATAAATATAGCATAGCGAAGATCTGCAAAATAATCAAAGTGAAATTCCAACCATCAATCAAATGTCTTCTTGTTTTTCGTCTTCTCATTCTACTTCTTAGTGTTATATGTCTGACAGAGCTTTCTCGGATTTCTCTGGGACAGAGCTAAAATCATTTTGTATTTGTATGTCGTGTGTCAGGCACAATAATACGAAAAGTTTCTGGACTCACAGGGAATTGAATCCGTCACCTTCATCATCATGAAGAATACCCGTATGCTTTTGCTGCGGCTATGTGGGCCCGTGCTAAAAGATGCAGTAGAAATTTACCATCGGTTGACGCATAACTACATGGAAAAAATAGCAGACAATGGGTAGAGCATAAGCAAGGGTAACGAGATAAAAAAAAAATCTTAGGTTGATGAAGCAAACTTACCAAATGTTTCATTTACGAGAAGATGTAATATGATTGAATAAATTTGCCAACTCATATGTTCTTCCAAATGCACTTTAGTGTACATCCGTTGCTTATGTTGTGAGGCATTATGATTCATACCAATCCACACACGGGAAAACCTCCAAAGATGATCATTGATAGTATTAGTAAGCGCATAACTGACTCAGATCAGCATGATAATTTACCTGCCAGACGGATCTAGCTGCAAATAAAGCCCGGTGAAACATCTTAAAACTCAAAGCATGCCGAATGATATATACTGACTGCTCGCTGCTGGCTGATGCGGTGGAACCCACGCGATCGAGTCCAAGTGCGCAAGGGTGATTCCAATTGACCTACGTCAATTTAATAAAATGTGTCCACAGATGACGATAATTTGCGCGAAATGGTTCCGATGCCGTATCAATGACGATACCTTTCATAAACACCAACGTTATATTGAGTCCGATACCCACCGCAAGTTACGTAATATTGATTAGAGAGCTCCATCTATTTGTTGTAAGTTGTTATACGGAGTCAAGAAATTCTGTCTCCACAATTAAACAAACAGATTTTTATTTGAGTACATATCTTAATGACTAGACACAATCGGCTCAACCGCTGTGGAAATGATGTTTGAAGTGTATTTAGTTTTGAGTCAGCTGATTCCATTCAATCCATTAGCAGTATCGTCAAGTGGCGAAACTACTACGCTTCGATGACGTACTAGAAATACGGCGCGTGGAGGATGATAATCAATTGTTGAACTTGTGTGATATTTTAGGGTGTGTCAGGCGCTCGAAAAAAGTTTACGGTTTCGATGGACTTTGATCGGTGCTGATTTTGGAAATACATGCTGGCATGACAGGTCTTCTCATCATACCGTAGCTCGGATGAATCTCAACTGAGAGCTACTCTGCCGTTCTACGCATAGTTGTCCCATGTTATATGGGATTCGAATATAACATGGGACAATTGGACGTAGAACGGCAGTACTGATGTCATAATATTGAATGAAAAAAATGGATGTCTGGAGGTCGTTCGGGCGTCGCTGTGTGTAATGAGCAGAGCCCTTTAACCGTTATGTGTCCGATAAACTTTTTGCTTTTTTTTCTTTTTGCTGGGTGCTTTTTGCTTGGTACCCGGGTACCCTGTCGGCCACATAAGGGTTAACGTCACATTTGGAGATCACGATGAAATTGTTAAAAATTGAGCACGATTTGGCTGAAGGACTGCACATTTCTAGCATTAAATATCAGTTATTAGACAATTGCCTATTAAACATTCGAGGTTCGTAGCACAGTGGTCACACGTTTGCTTGATAAGCGGGTGGTCATGGGGTCGATTCCCAGCCCTGGTATGTCGTCAATAGCTCTTCTCCCCCCCCCCCGAAAGTGTCTGGTACTGACCCTGAGCTCTTGGCTCTAACATACCTTGCAAAATGGCAACTAATAATGGTCCCCAATCGGGCTGAAAAAGTAACAACAGTGGAAGTCTTCGTGCTCATCGTTCTACCACGTATAGTGGAGAAAAGTGAAAGCAACACTAAGGCAACCAGTTCGATATAGTGACATAGTATACATTTAGGCGTTGTACAAAGTGCAAGTGCAGCGGTCAAGTGCTATTGCTCACGTAGTGCCCTACACGCTAACGCCGCTCAGCACAAAAGTGCATAATTTCCAGACTACACCAAAAATGTGTAACCCTTGCACATTCACAAAATCAGCTCCTGTGTCCGCAAAATCGTTAAATTCGCAAAAAATTTTGTACAGCAATCTAGCTAGGTTTACTAGTGACCTTGGAAAACAAAAAAAATATCGACATTTCGCATCTAGACGAGTGTACGAGCTGTTTTTGAGAATGTGTAACTGTAACACATTTTTGTGTGGTCTGGAAATTATGCACTTATGAGTAGGGTTTACACATTTTAGTGCTGAGCGGTTTTACTGTGTAGTGAACAAATGAGCTGTAAAATAGGGTAATCGGTAGAGTATTAACTCTTAAAAAACTGCTAATCTGATTAGTTTGTTGCTGTTTTTCGGATCTTAAAATCACATTGATATGAGGTGTCCGATATATCCTAAACCTCTACTTCGTCATGTATCACCAATACGATATCATCGGGTCAGAATGAGAATGCACTTTTTGTTTGCCTACTGAAAAACGGAACTTACCTAATCCTTTCTAAACATGTAATATAGTTCCATTCGAAAATATCTAGTAACGCCACTTGTCGAGTCAAGTGGTCGGTGTCTGAAGTATGCTTCCGGATAGTTAGTAATGTGTCTTTGCAGTTGTGAAATTGCTATACTATGTTTACGATTGCTTAACCCTTCGTCTGCATCTGAAATTATGTTTTTTTTAATCTGGTACATCTTCACGATTTCTGCGAGGATATTCAATAAAGCAAATCCAACTGTTTCTATTTTGCCCCACATCACATTAATTTGGGGTGTGGGTTAAACAGCTGCTTAAAATAAATCTCTTCATTAAATGTGCTTTGCTTAGACTTAAACCTTCTTCGTGCATTAGCTAACACTTACCCCGCTGACGTAGTACATGTTATAATGACCCCAATGCACAGCTAGGGTTAAGGAAATAAGTCCACGTTCCAATCCAATTTTCATTGAATTGAATTATAAGCTAGCACTCATACAGTAGTTTTAATTTCAAGAAGATGATAAACTGCCAAGTCCTATTTATAAGGCTCCATCCTCACGTTTCACATAGCCATATCGTCATATCAAACAGAAATTCATGGTTTAAATTAGATCGAAGTGAAGTGCCTACCATAAAGGCTCATCTTATCATCGCAAACTACATCCGAACGCACGTAATATTGATCACTCTATTACATAGCAAACAGCCACCTTATGCACAATATCGGCGATAGTAGAAAACGGAAGCACAAAAGTTAGATAACAGGTCTGCGTGAAACAATAATTATTCCAACAGTGGATCCTGCTGCTGTTTGTAGGCCGCACAATTATGCGATGTTGCGTATGGCTCAGCCAGCCAGCAGACAATCTCTTCTTTTTTGATACCGGTGCAGCTGCTTTTCGATAGCTATACGGGTACTTGAACTCTGCATAATTTCCCCGAGGCAATCAGCTCCAGATTTACCGGTGGCTTATTGCGCTGTATCGAGCAGCAGGAAAGAAATGTAGGCCTCCTCACAATTTCGGTTGCACGTTCTTCGCTTTGTTGCTAGAGCACTGGGGCACGCGTTTGATTTGGTTCCGAGAATGTGTGGGAAGAAAAAGATGAGTAATACGGCAGTTGTTAAAACTCATTTCTACTTGAAATTCGTTTGATTCGAGCCGCTAACGGGAACATGACTAGCTGCAGCTGATAAATCTGTGAGAATCGGTACAATACGGAATTTGAATGGCATCGAAAGAAACGTTCTAGACAATTTAGTGTTTTTTCTATGATAACACATTGAATCTCTTAAACTCCTTTCGAATTGTACACTCGTGCTATGCTGACTGCATACTGTCTGCAGATGGAAAGTGCTTATATCCAAAAGATAGTAAAATTTTCGCGCTTAGTATCATACAGGCGTGATCAATGTCTCTCCATCGATTTTCTCTTTCGTTAATAGCATGGCCGGCAAATCATTTTTGATTGTTTTATTACTCTATATGCTAGTCTTAGTAGTCCAACACTAGACTTCACCAAGAGATTGTAGGAACTTTTATCGTATTTTCCGGAATAAGAAAAATCGATGAAGAGAAATCGACCATTGTAGATACCCCCGTATGATACTAAGCGCATAATAACATAACCAAATAAAAAGTTGTTTCATTTTTATTAACCGATGTATAAAGCCTGATATACTGATTACGTAACGCAAAAATAAGCTATTTTAGACCTCCTCCATCCTCCCATGTAACACTTTTTGAATGAAAAGCCAATACAATTGTACATACCGTAACGCTAAGCTCGGCTTCCCCCTCCCCCTATAGCGTTACGTAATTTGTGTACGATGCCTAATAAAGTTTAAGTTCATGTGCCATAGTTTATTTGTATAAAACATTTAAAGTAGTTTTTTTAAACACATTTTTTAATTCATTCGCCTCAAATAGTAATTTTTGCTGAATATGTTCAGTAGACTGGGTCAACAAAGTCGTTTTTTTGGAACAAAGCTTTTTCGGTTCCTTTTAGCGTCCAAAAAAACTGTGCAAAATTTGTGATCGATTGGTTGTTTCCCCGTATTCCGCATTGCGATTGAAATTTGTATGGAATTTAATATGGGAAAACGTCCTTTTTTGCATTTTTCTCAAAAATACATTCTTGTCTAAAACGATCTTACTAATGATGTTGAAGTATAGCCTAGGATATGCTGAAAAACTTTGCCGAAGATCGCAAAGTGATCCGACACTTGTGAAAAAGTTATAACGTAAAGATTGCCCGGTGATGCTGAACATTTAACATGTAAAGGAATAACATCAATAATAAAATCTCAATGTTTGGCCTAAGCTACCAAGCGAATAACTTTTATCACAAGCGTCGGATTACTTCGCGGTCTTCGGCAAAGTTTTTCGGCAAATCCTAGGCTATACTTTAACGTCATTAGTTACAAAAGAATTCAACTTATGAGTAAAATGCAAAAAAAAGTACGTTTTCCAATGCTAACTTTCATACAAATTTCAATCGCAATGCGGAATACAGAGACGCAACCAATCGCTTCCAAATTTTGCACAGTTGTTTTGGACGCTAATATAGGTTGAAAATGCTTTGTTCCGGGTTCATGCGATCAAATTTAAACCTTCTCCATACAACGTTGACCCACTCTAAGCCATTCCATAGATAAACTTGGTGGGTTTGAAGTTCATCGAAAATAATTATACCTATATTTTTTATTTGGTCCTAATGACCAATTTCCTGATAGGGTGGTCCTGCAAAAACAAGGTTTTAATTTTTTTTTATTTCATAACTTTCGAACTAGTTGACTGATTGAAAACCCCTTTTTTTTTTGTTTGAAATTAATAGCTTTTTAAATTGTAGTTTTAGGGAAAATACGTTAAAGGGGCCAACTTGAGTTAAGAGGTAAAAAAATGCATTTATTTCAGTTTTTCCACGTTCTCATAGTCTCGGGACCAAAGAGATACCCTGGTTTTACTTTTTTTTCAGGAAATTCAGAAAGGCCTTAAAACGCCTCTAAAACTCCGAAAAAGTTTATCTTTGAAGGCTATGAAATTGCTCTTAACTCCACTGGAACCCCCTGAAATACTTTGAACCCCCATAAAGCCAACTCTGAAACCTCCTGAAACCCCCTGAATTGCACTGAAACACCTTGAAACGCATTCAAATAACTTTGAAACCCACTGAAACCCTCCATAACCGCTTCAAATACCCTCAAATGCAATAAACAACATGAAACGTCTTCCAAAACTCACCGGAGAGCCTTAAACCCCATAAAACTTCTCAAAAACATTTTAAAATGCCCTGAAACACCATAAAACGTCTTGAAACGCCTCTCAAACCATGGGTAAGCTCTGAGTCCGGAGAGCCTGTGAAGCCACCTAAAGCCTTAAGAAACGTTCAGTCGGGGCCCGTGGCGTAGTGGCTACATGTTCACTTCATAAGTGTATGGTCATGGGTTCGATCCCAGCCCC